>NC_034193.2:50303107-50318107 GCF_002021735.2 Oncorhynchus kisutch | reverse complement strand
AGAAATGGAGAAGGGGTTAGAGAGAGTCAGGTTTTTCAGAGACAGAGAGGCAGAACAAAAGGGGAGTGTGGCTCGTTGAGAGAGGGGTGGCGGTATAGCGAGAGAGTGACAGAGGGAGGGTATGATACCAGAACACATTGAAGGAATAAGGGAAGTAACATTTGATGAATTACAAATGAGAGAGAGAGAAAAGAGAAGAACTGGGATCATCATGTGTTGTGCAGGTGACTCTTCAGAGAAGGAACGATAGTGAGAGGATAATGATACATTTAACGGAGGAGATGAAGAGGGTGAAAGAGATTCGTAGATGGAGTGTGATCTAACCAGGCTACAGTAGAGTACATGCCATGAAGATAAAGCATGATACTCCTTTGTAGTTTCAAACCTCCGTGACAAACTCTTTCCCCAAGGAATCTATCCAGAAAAGAACACAAAGAACCAATGTGACCGTTAGTATGCTGTGGGTGATTCCATTGTACTCAAGTTAGCAGTGTGCAATGGTCATCATATACAAGAGGTTTACTAGCCAAACCAGGAGTATCGCTAGTTTATAAAACACTTGAAATCAGGGGTTGGAAACAAAGTTATTTTCCAATTGTTTTGTTGTGAACAGAACCATTATTTTTTCATTCTGTTCCACTGTTTCCACTAGCAAAATAAAGTTCTGAACCAGTTTGAACCCCCAAATTAAACTGTTTATATCGTTCCTTTCTGTTCCTTTTTAAAACCTCTGAAACATCCATTTGATTTGACATTTATATTATATTTGATTTGATTTGACATTATATTACTTCACCAATCAGTGCATATAGAACAGATTGCTGTGGAGCAGGTAAGTGATTTCATCTGTATAGGAAAGTCATCAATAACAAATTGTATTTTGTCGTAACAGTATGGTTTAATCATAATGAAAGACGAACACACATACTGTGCTGCCAGTCACAGTTGTAGATGCAACTGAAGTTTTCAGGGTGAGGAAGGAGGATGTAGGAAGCTTGCCTTGAAGCTCTGAGCATCTTGTTATGACATGCATTATCTGAATTAGGCCCACAGAATTCTACCTACGGAGGAGCGGCTTCTATGGAGGAACTTTGCACGTCTTTGAACTTCCGAGTTGGTTTAATGTTGGTACCAGAACAAGCTAGCTAGCTAACGAGCTTGTGTGTTCAGAGCAGCACTAGAATTAACAACACGTCTTATCTTTTGTATTTAATAAATCCAACGTGAAAAGGTGATAACTATTGTATCCTTAACTGGCATTGAAAAGTCCATCCATTCTTCTGTAATTAACCATCTCTCCCTAATTTCTGAATTACGCTTGTGATGTCGTCAGTTGGCTACAGTAACCTATGTAATGTTGTCAGCAGGCTACAGTAACATATGTAACATCATCAGTAGGCTACAGTAACCTATGTAATGTTGTCAATAAGCTACAGTAACGTTGTCAGTAGGCTACAGTAACGTTGTCAGTAGGCTACCGTAACCTATGTAATGTTGTCAGTAGACTACAGTAACCTATGTAATGTTGTCAGTAGACTACCGTAACCTATGTAATGCCGTCAGTAGGCTACAGTAACCTATGTAATGTTGTCAGTAGGCTACAGTAACCTATGTAATGTTGTCAGTAGGTTACAGTAACCTATGTAATGTTGTCAGGAGGCTACAGTAACCTATGTAATGTTGTCAGTAGGCCACAGTAACCTATGTAATGTTGTCAGTAGGCCGCAGTAACCTATGTAACGTCGTCAGAAGGCTACAGTAACCTATGTAACATCGTCAGAAGGCTACAGTAACCTATGTAACGTCGTCAGAAGGCTACAGTAACCTATGTAACGTCGTCAGAAGGCTACAGTAACCTATGTAACGTCGTCAGAAGGCTACAGTAACCTATGTAACGTCGTCAGAAGGCTACAGTAATCTATGTAATGTTGTCAGTAGGCTACAGTAACCTATGTAACGTCGTCAGTAGGCTACAGTAACCTATGTAACGTCGTCAGAAGGCTACAGTAACCTATGTAACGTCGTCAGAAGGCTACAGTAACCTATGCTTCAGATGGGAGGGGCAGGTAACCTACATACACACCCACTGTAAAAAAAATCAGCTGGCAGGCAGACACTGGAATAGGTTTCTGAGTGAGAGTGAGGGCTTTGCATAGGCGCTTTGTTGTGACTTTTGGGGACGGGTAAAAAATACCTGGAACATGAAAGAACGTTATTAACCGGTCCCCAACACTATAGATCACTTTCTTTTTCAGTATGGGCTTCAAATGATTTGGTTATTTTACGGTTTTCGGTTCTGTTCCCTGAACCAGTTCTAACCCTAACCCAAGTCCCTTTGGTTGAAACCTGAACATTTGGATCGATTCCCCATACTAATGCCAAGGATTTAGCTCAGTGGGCTAAAATACTATTGCAGCTCACAGTGCAGGAGACTCCTGAGTCTGAGTGTCCCCCCCCTGACTGTATCACTGAGCTTGCTTTCATTTGGCCCTCTGCTGGGAACAGCTTGCTAATTAATTACCCATGACCACTGAGGTGGGGAGGTGTTGGGTGGGGTTGGAGGGTAACGAGACTGGGAGGGTGGTGGTGGGGGGAAGCAGGTCATAACTAGTGTCCTCAGGGGGTAGGCTAAAATTAATCACCCCCCATCTCTCCGCCTTGCCAGAAAGACATCTTGCCAGACAAAAGTAGTACAGTCTGTCTCTGGGTTTGAATGAGGAAAAGTGTTGTTTTTTGAATGGCTGTTAACATCTGTCAAACAGAGAATACATAGACAGAGGTATATAGGTGCAGTATAGAAATGAGTGATGACACAGGGGTGCCAGACTTTATAGAACATATAACCACATGGCTATCCAGTGGAGGTTCAGTCATATAGGCTTTATAGTTCTAATCCAGTGGAGGTTCAGTCATATAGGCTTTATAGTTCTAATCCAGTGGTGGTCCAGTCATATAGGCTTTATAGTTCTAATCCAGTGGAGGTTCAGTCATATAGGCTTTATAGTTCTAATCCAGTGGTGGTCCAGTCATATAGGCTTTATAGTTCTAATCCAGTGGAGGTTCAGTCATATAGGCTTTATAGTTCTAATCCAGTGGAGGTCCAGTCATAGAGGCTTTATAATTCTAATCCAGTTTAGGTCCAGTCATAGAGGCTTTATAGTTCTAATCCAGTGGAGGTCCAGTCATAGAGGCTTTATAGTTCTAATCCAGTGGAGGTTCAGTCATAGAGGCTTTATAGTTCTAATCCAGTGGAGGTCCAGTCATAGAGGCTTTATAGTTCTAATCCAGTGGAGGTCCAGCCATAGAGGCTTTATAGTTCTAATCCAGTGGAGATCCAGTCATAGAGGCTTTATAGTTCTAATCCAGTGGAGGTCCAGTCATAGAGGCTTTATAGTTCTAATCCAGTGGAGGTCCAGTCATAGAGGCTTTATAGTTCTAATCCAGTGGTGGTCCAGTCATAGAGGCTTTATAGTTCTAATCCAGTGGAGATCCAGTCATAGAGGCTTTATAGTTCTAATCCAGTGGTGGTCCAGTCATAGAGGCTTTATAGTTCTAATCCAGTGGAGGGCTGGGTGTGTGTGTGTGTGTGTTTCTGGCTGGGAATGTGTGTGTGTATGCAGGCATGCATGTCTGTGGCATTTAAGCACAATTAACATTGAAAAGCCCCTCGACCGAGCTCAAGCACACTTAATCAAACACCTAAGACCCTCTTCTGTAAAATAGTGACTTTCCTTCCCTTTTTAGGCCATAGAGAAGCAACAGATTGATGACTACTTCTCACCACTGATAGCTCAAGTGGCTCATACTGATGATTACATCATCTTGGCCCCACTTCTGGGGATGAATAGGGTGATGAGACTGTCTCCTCCAGACATGGTCACTTCCTCTACCCCTTTGTCTCCTCTCTTCTCTCTTATTCCCACTGTTCATGTTCTGCTTCTCTGTATCTGCCTCCCTATTTCAACCAACTGTCTCCCTTCTTCACTGCCTCATGCCCAGATGCTCCCAACGCTCTTTCCATCTCTCTCTCTCCCCTTCGCTCTCTCTCGCTCTCTTTCCCTCTCTCTCTGCCTCTCTCTCTCTCTCTCTCTCTGCCTCTCTCTCTCTCTCTCTCTCTCTCTCTCTCTCTCTCTCTCTCTCTCTCTCTCGCTCTCTCTCTCTCACTCACTCACTCACTCACTCACTCACTCACTCACTCACTCACTCACTCACTCACTCACTCACTCACTATCTCTCTCTCTCTCTTGCTATTTCTCTCACTCTCTCTCTCTCTGCCCCTCCTTCCCTCCATCTCTCTCTCTTTCCATTTCTCAATGTTAATTAAAATCATAGAGTATCCAGAGGATTCGGGCTGCATGGCTGTGATTTAAATAGGGACATCACCATCTACTCAACATTACTGTCAGGCTAAAGCAAATTCCATTTATTCTCATAATGTGTGTGCTGCTCCTTCTCGAAGGACATGAATTACTACCATTTACAGTCGTAAATTGTAGACATATGGATAAGAAGACGCTCGCTAACCAATCCTTGACTGTGCAACAATATGGAAATACAATCCGAATCAGCATGCAATACAATACATTGCAAGACATCAGTGACATCAGGGAATTAACTGACATTTCCCCTGGAGGGATAGAATGAATTAATTACTGGATAATACTGAAAAGAATAACAACCTATGTCATGACGCTCCTGCATGAGGCTAATTAAAACAGCTTGAAGTCTGATTATCTGATGACAACAGCACAATAGCGACATTTCAGAGATAAAGAGATGCATCTCTGAACCCAGAGATCAAGATGCCACTGAGAACAATGACTGAAGTGGATGTCATTGCCCATCCGCATGTTGAATGAAGAGCCATTGATGTCCAACCATTTACATAAAAAGATACCAATGAATTATGCGTGTGCTTCTGAATTATTTGCATGTAGAAAATGCACCGTGTAGGAGTAACGCTCTCAGAAATATCTGTTATGTTCCTTGGCTACTACCTGTAAATCATGATGGGAAATATATCAGCTTTCAGTATGACATCCTCAATGTCTTTCAAATGTTGCGTGATTCTGGGGATGTTTGTGTGAAAATGTCGGTTTTGACTACTTATACAATGTCTTTCAGGAAGGTTTCTGTCTATACCGTTACACGGATGTGTTTCTGATTGCAGCCAATGTGTTCTATGACTCCAGTATGTGTTCTGGTTACATAAAGAGACTGTTGCATTCTCCGCGGAGCAGCTAGCCCTCCTTCCTTCCTGAAGCTGTTTAGAGCTCCATAGACTGCAATATACAAACTCCTAATCCCCCCAGTATTCAGGACAAGCAGCGTGTATTTAACATACCTTACACAACACTGTCTCTATCTAACCACCATTCACACACATGCGCGCACACACGCACGCACTCACGCACGCACGCACACACACACACAAACAAACACACACTCATTACACTGTGAACAAGAGACCGGTGGGGCCTGAGCTCAGAGAGAGCACAAATACCCAATAGGGGTTGAATGTCTTGACTGATCACAAAGAACGTCTATTGGCACATGGGAGAGACGAAGGGGGGGCGGGGTCCTGGTAATTCTTCTGGTCGTTTGGGCTGTTTGAGGCGGGGTGAGTTCCTCGATCAATGCTCTTTGTAAATGTTAAGTGTGATGACAGTAACAGGCGAGTCCGAGCAAGCGCTGCGGCCACTAGTCTTATTGACACGGGCCAGTTCACCCCAAGGCCCCGCACTGTGACTACATGCCCAATGAAACATGTGTCTCCCGCTCTCTCTATCTTTGTGTGTGTGTGTGTTGGCGCTCATGAGTGTGTGCCATCTCATTGGGCAGAGAGTCAGGGAGCTGATTTACAGAGGGGCTTAGTGTAGACGTGTGTGTGGTGGAGACTGATGCTCTATAGCTAAGCATCACTGGACCTGTCCATGCTGTGTACTAAATACATGCTACCGAATACCTGAGTACCTTTGTGTTCATACGTGTACAAGCCTTGCTGTGTGTATGTCTGTGTGTGTACGTGTGTTTCTGTGTCTGTGTGTATCTGTGTGTGTTAAATCCATTGTGTGGGAATGGATGTGGATGGAATAACCAGTTAAACAGTTTTCCTTCCATGTTAATGTCTCTGTTTGTAACGGTCTTCTTCCTCCTCTGACGAGGAGTAGTAGGAAGGATCGGAGGACCAATGCGCAGCGTGGTAAGTGTTCATGATTCTTTTAATAGAACACAGAAAAATACAAAATAACAACGTGAAATAAAAAAAAACGAAACAGTTCCGTGTGGAACACACAGACAACGAAAATAATCACCCGCAAATCAAGGGTGAAAACAGGCTGCCTAAGTATGGTTCTCAATCAGGGACAACAATTGACAGCTGCCTCTGATTGAGAACCATACCAGGCCAAACACAGAAATACCAACTCATAGAAAAACAAACATAGACAACCCACCCAACTCACGCCCTGACCATACTAAAACAAAGACATAACAAAATAACTAAGTTCAGAACGTGACAGTACCCCCCCAAAGGTGCGGACTCCGGCCGCAAAACCTGAACCTATTGGGGGAGGGTCTGGGTGGATGTCTGTCCGCGGTGGCGGCTCTGGCGCGGGACGTGGACCCCACTCCACGATAGTCTTTGCCTGCCTCTTTTACTCGCCTCCGTGGCCTCTTTAGAGCGGCGACCCTCGCCGCCAACCTCGGACTGGGGACCCTAGCAACGGGTCCCGGATGGACGGGAGATCCCGGCAGCACCGGACAGGCGGGAGACTTCAGCAGCTCCGGAGTGAAGGGCGATTCCGGCGGCTCTGGCAGCTCAGGACAGACGGGCGACTCTGGCAGCTCCTGACTGACCGGCGACTCTGGCAGCTCCTGACTGACCAGCGACTCTGGCGGCTCAGGACAGACGGGAGACTCTGGCAAGCTCAGGACAGACGGGAGACTCTGGCAAGCTCAGGACAGACGGGAGACTCTGGCAGCTCAGGACAGACGGGAGACTCTGGCAGCTCAGGACAGACGGGAGACTCCGACAGCGCTGAGCAGGCGGGAGCACCTGTAGAGAGGAGACGGAGAGACAGCCTGGTGCGGGGGGCTGCCACCGGAGGGCTGGTGCGTGGAAGAGGCACCGGATAGACCGGACCATGGAGGCGCACTGGAGGTCTCGGGCACCGAGCCTGCACAACCCTACCTGGCTGGATACTCCACGTAGCCATGCCAGTGCGGCGAGGTGGAATAGACCGCACTGGGCTGTGCTGGCGAACCGGGGACACCATGCGTAGGGCTGGTGCCATGTACCCCGGCCCGAGGAGACGCACTGGAGACCAGATGCGCTGAGCTTGCTTCATGGCACCTGGCTCGATGCCCACTCTCGCCCGGCCGATACGAGGCGCTGCTATGTAACGCACCGGGCTATGCCCGCGCACCGGGGACACCGTGCGCCTCACGTGCAGACCTGTAATTTCTGCCCGGTCCACCTCTCTCCACGGTAAGCACGGGGAGTTGGCTCAGGTCTCCTACCTGACTAAGACACACTCCCCGTGTGCCGCCCCCAATACATTTTTGCCTCTCATCTCTGTTGCGCTGCCGTGCCAACTCTTCAAAATGTGTGTGTGTGTGTGTGTGTGTGTGTGTGTGTGCGTGCGTGCGTGCGTGCGTGTGTGCGTGCGTGCGCGTGCGTGTGCGTGCGTGCAGACCTGTAATTTCTGCCCGGTCCACCTCTCTCCACGGTAAGCACGGGGAGTTGGCTCAGGTCTCCTACCTGACTAAGACACACTCCCCGTGTGCCGCCCCCAATACATTTTTGCCTCTCATCTCTGTTGCGCTGCCGTGCCAACTCTTCAAAATGCCGCCGCTCTGCTTTGGCTTGCTCAAGCTCTTCCCTGGGGCGGCGATATTCCCCAGCCTGTGCCCAGGGTCCCTTGCCATCTAAGATCTCCTCCCATGTCCAGGAGTCCGGAGATCGCTGCTGCCCGATACCACGCTGCTTGGTCCTTTGGTGGTGGGTGATTCTGTAACGGTCTTCTTCCTCCTCTGACGAGGAGTAGTAGGAAGAATCGGAGGACCAATGCGCAGCGTGGTTAGTGTTGATGATACTTTTAATAGAACACAGAAAAATCCTAAATAACAACGTGAAATAACAAAAAACGAAACAGTTCCGTGTGGAACACACAGACAACGAAAATAATCACCCACAAATCAAGGGTGAAAACAGGCTGCCTAAGTATGGTTCTCAATCAGGGACAACGATTGACAGCTGCCTCTGATTGAGAACCATACTAGGCCAAACACAGAAATACCAACTCATAGAAAAACAAACATAGACAACCCACCCAACTCACGCCCTGACCATACTAAAACAAAGACATAACAAAAGAACTAAGGTCAGAACGTGACACTGTTACTGTAATTGCAGTGTAAAGTAATATGTAATGGACATACGACAGCATATTTAAATGCTCAGTCTAGATTTGTCTGCAGTCTGCGAGGAAAGCAAATGATCCATTGCGTTGGATGGCTCTTGACATTCTCCGTTTCTTGTAATTCATTTGGAGTTATTAATGATGGTTGAGCTTTTGTGTAGGGCTGATTACCCTAAATGTCAGGGTAGTTCTCTCTTCTCTCTCTCTTAGTCAAACTGGTTGCTCTGTGTGTGTGTGTGTGTGTGTGTTGTTGTTGTTTTCCCCCTTCAGCCTTTTTATAGAGCTTAGTTTTAAGGTCAGGTAGGAGCATTGGTTCATCTCTCTCTGCCAGAGTGTCAAGTCAATTTTGTATGTGTGTGTGTGTGTGTGTGTTTGTTATACTGGGGTTATTTCCTCCGTCAGTAATTAGGCTGGAGAGGCCAAATGCTCCAGAGACTCTTCCATTGACCATGACACACAGTAACACAGACCACCCACTCCCCTCCTCTTCTCTCTCCACACATTCCTAGAATAACACTAGTACATATTGCGTCTACTTCTGGGGGGGGGGGGGGGGGGTGAGCTTCTACTATTTTGTGATAAGTCCACCTTATGATAAGTCATTTATATTTCTTGAAAATCTGTGTTTGTGTCCAACAGTGTGTAATTTTCTTTGAGTGTGTGTGTGTGTGTGTGTGTGTGTGTGCGTGCGTGCGTGCGTGCGTGCGCGTGCGTGTGCGTGCGTGCGTGCAGACCTGGGTTAAAATACTATTTCAAATATCTCAATTACTTTCACATACATTTTGAAGTAAGTATTCAGATGTTTTGTATTGGACAAGTCCTGTAGTTGAATATTGGAATGCATTTGGAAATACACTTGGAAAGTATTAGCATGTATATTATGTATATTATTTGAAATACGTATTTAAAGTACTTTCAAATAGTAAGCTATTTATAGGAAGTTAATTGGGAATACTTTCAAATACGTCCAATATACAGTAAGTAGTTGATTCTGGCCACATTATTTAAAAATACTCAAATACACAGAAAATAAGTATTTAAATGACTAATGTCGTGTCTTTGGCTATGCCGGATTAAGTGATATGACATGCTATTCTATAAAATAATGTATCCGTAATTAATATTACCTGATTGAGCTAATCATGTAAATGTAATTAACTAGAAAGTCGGCACCACAAAATAATATTTATAGAGCTGTTATCTTCCGAATAAACTCTTAAAGACCTAGTAATATTTTACATCAATAGCAGTCAATATTAATTATCATCTTAATTCAGTCTCATCTGAAAGTTGTAAATTCTTGGTTATCTGCACAAACCCTGGCTAGCAAGTTGAACCAGCAATACAAAATTGGGTTTAATTATGTATTTACTAAATACCTAAATAATCACACAGAATTACACATAGACATAATTAAATCATAACTTGATTACAAATTATGTCATAAAGGAAAACGTCCCTAGTGGGCGGAACAGATATGACAGCTTGTTACACAAAAGAAAAGGGGCTGGGTTTGAGTGAAAGAGTGGGAAGACTGAGGAACAAAGGGAAGAAGCTGTGCTATCGTAAATACAGTATCTTATGCATTCTAAATTACCGCCCATTTGGAAAATGAAAATGCAATAAATATTTACTCTGAGCTGCGCTTCGGTAGGTTGGTGGTAGATGGGAGGCCGTGTTGCCCAACCGAGTCCTTTTCTGGTGGTCAATTGGATATGTTGTAGTAACGTCGTTGTATGACGGGATACTCTGTCTGTTCCTTCCTAACCCTCGTTTGCATCTGATGTTGCTAACTCAACGGCTAGGAGGTATCACTTCTGTAGTTCATACCATTCGCAACCAAAGCTCACGATGATTTTGGCTTCGTTCTGTCGTTATTACCTGAACCATTCTGACATAGGACCGTCGTCCTCACGTCAAGAAGTTATATTGTCGTCAAGGGCTTATATAGGAAGGGAGAGGAGGGCGTGTTTGAAAAGTTTTATAGCCCATGTCCCTTCACAGGGGCGGGCCCACTGATGGAGATGCCCTATCTTATGAAAACCCAAATCTCACATTTTAGAAGCTAAAATCACATTTCATCCCATCACGAATAATTTCATATGCAAACATTTAAATTGAACAACAATTCCATGTGAATCCGATAATTCTGATATGTAGACTTTCCACTGTAGAGTTTGTCATCTTATCATTGATGAGAATGTCTCAGATGACAACCGAACTGACATCATATTCATTAAGTACCACCGCATATGTTCAATTGATCGGATTGCCAGAATATAGTTTCCCCCCACCTTCTGATGTTTCCAGAATCTCTTTGTTAACCAAGGGTTTTGCAATTGTAACCTCAGTAGGGTAGAGAGAGGAAAAAGGGGGGAAGAGGTATTTATGACTGTCATAAACCTACCCCCCAGGCCAACGTCATGACACTAACGACAAAATACACATGTATTTGAACGCTGTGTGTATCAGTGTGTGTGTGTGTATAGTGTGTGTGTATCAGCGTACGAAGCGAACATTGTGTGTATCTCCTTGTCCATCAGGGTGCTGCATGGAGGCATATTTGAATTGTTGCCATGGAAACTCTCTCTCTGTCTCTCCCTCTCTGACTCTCTCTCTCTCTCTCTCCCTCTTTCTTCATCCT
The DNA here is from genome assembly GCF_002021735.2 of Oncorhynchus kisutch. Classification (NCBI taxonomy): domain Eukaryota; kingdom Metazoa; phylum Chordata; class Actinopteri; order Salmoniformes; family Salmonidae; genus Oncorhynchus; species Oncorhynchus kisutch. The sequence goes on along the minus strand of NC_034193.2, from coordinate 50,307,040 downwards.
TGCCCTGCCTCTGTCTCTGTCATTCTCACTATCTCACTCTTTTCTCCCATACTTTCCTCTCCGACTTCTCCCTCTGGCCATCTTCTCTAACCTTCCTTCTCATTGTGTGCTTCAACCATCCTTCCTTCATCACTCTTTCTTCTCCTCCCTTCATCTTCAGCTCTTCTTTTATCATCCTAATCATTTCTTTCCTTTCATCCCTCCATCTTCTCAGCACCCATCCTCCTCCCCCTCGCTGGATTTCTTCTTGTTTCTGCTGTTCTTCTTCCTCCAAACAGCTCCATCTGTGTTGTGTATACCTCCATTTATTTTCCCTCCCATCCGCTCTCTTCCTCCTCCTCTCTCTGCTTTCCTCCCACTCTCTTCCTCCTCCTACTCTCTCTGCTTTCCTCCCACTCTCTTCCTCCTCTTCCTCCTCCTCTCCCTGTTTTCTCCCCACTCTCTCCCTCCTCTTCCTCCTCCTATCTCTGCTTTCCTCCCACTCTCTTCCTCCTCTTCCTCCTCCTCTCTCTGATTTCCTCCCACTCTCTTCCTCCTCTTCCTCCTCCTCTCTCTGATTTCCTCCCACTATCTTCCTCCTCTTCCTCCTCCTCTCTCTGCTTTCCCCCCACTCTCTTCCTCCTCTTCCTCCTCCTCTCTCTGCTTTCCTCGCACTCTCTTCCTCCTCTTCCTCCTCCTCTCTCTGCTTTCCTCGCACTCTCTTCCTCCTCTTCCTCCTCCTCTCTCTGCTTTCCTCGCACTCTCTTCCTCCTCTTCCTCCTCCTCTCTGCTTTCCTCGCACTCTCTTCCTCCTCTTCCTCCTCCTCTCTCTGATTTCCTCGCACTCTCTTCCTCCTCTTCCTCCTCCTCTCTCTGCTTTCCTCCCACTATCTTCCTCCTCTTCCTCCTCCTCTCTCTGCTTTCCCCCCACTCTCTTCCTCCTCTTCCTCCTCCTCTCTCTGCTTTCCTCGCACTCTCTTCCTCCTCTTCCTCCTCCTCTCTCTGCTTTCCTCGCACTCTCTTCCTCCTCTTCCTCCTCCTCTCTCTGCTTTCCTCCCACTCTCTTCCTCTTCTTCCTCCTCCACTTTCTGCTTTCCTCCCAGTCTCTTCCTCCTCTCCTCAAATCAAATCAAATTTATTTGTCACATACACATGGTTAGCAGATGTTAATGCGAGTGTAGCGAAATGCTTGTGCTTCTAGTTCCGACAATGTAGTAATAACCAACAAATAATCTAATCTAACAATTCCAAAACTACTACCTTATACACACAAGTGTAAAGGGATAAAGAATATGTACATAAAGATATATGAATGAGTGATGGTACAGAACGGCAAAGGCAAGATGCAGTAGATGGTATCGAGTACAGTATATACATATGAGATGAGTAATGTAGGGTATGTAAACAAAGTGGCATAGTTTAAAGTGGCTAGTGATACATGTATTACATAAAGATGCAGTAGATTATATAGGGTACAGTATATACATATACATATGAGATGAGTAATGTAGGGTATGTAAACATTATATTAAGTAGCATTGTTTAAAGTGGCTAGTGATATATTTTACATCCATTTCCATCAATTCCATTATTAAAGTGGCTGGAGTTGAGTCAGTGTGTTGGCAGCAGCCACTCAATGTTAGTGGTGGCTGTTTAACAGTCTGATGGCCTTGAGATAGAAGCTGTTTTTCAGTCTCTCGGTCCCTGCTTTGATGCACCTGTACTGACCTCGCCTTCTGGATGATAACGGGGTGAACAGGCAGTGGCTCGGGTGGTTGTTGTCCTTGATGATCTTTCTGGCCTTCCTGTGACATCGGGTGGTGTAGGTGTCCTGGAGGGCAGGTAGTTTGCCCCCGGTGATGCGTTGTGCAGACCTCACTACCCTCTGGAGAGCCTTACGGTTGTTGGCGGAGCAGTTGCCGTACCAGGCGGTGATACAGCCCGACAGGATGCTCTCGATTGTGCATCTGTAGAAGTTTGTGAGTGCTTTTGGTGACAAGCAGAATTTCTTCAGCCTCCTGAGGTCTTCACGACGCTGTCTGTGTGGGTGGACCAATTAAGTTTGTCCGTGATGTGTACGCCGAGGAACTTAAAACTTACTACCCTCTCCACTACTGTCCCATCGATGTGGATAGGGGGGTGCTCCCTCTGCTGTTTCCTGAAGTCCACAATCATCTCCTTTGTTTTGTTGACGTTGAGTGTGAGGTTATTTTCCTGACACCACACTCCGAGGGCCCTCACCTCCTCCCTGTAGGCCGTCTCATCGTTGTTGGTAATCAAGCCTACCACTGTAGTGTCGTTCGCAAACTTGATGATTGAGTTGGAGGCGTGCATGGCCACGTAGTCATGGGTGAACAGGGAGTACAGGAGAGGGCTCAGAATGCACCCTTGTGGGGCCCCAGTGTTGAGGATCAGCGGGGTGGAGATGTTGTTACCTACCCTCACCACCTGGGGGCGGCCCGTCAGGAAGTCCAGTACCCAGTTGCCCAGGGTCTCGAGCTTGATGACGAGTTTGGAGGGTACTATGGTGTTGAATGCTGAGCTGTAGTCGATGAACAGCATTCTCACATAGGTATTCCTCTTGTCCAGATGGGTTAGGGCAGTGTGCAGTGTGGTTGAGATTGCATCGTCTGTGGACCTATTTGCCGTCTGGGCCTGCAGCCTTGCGAGGGTTAACACGTTTAAATGTTTTCCTCACTTCGGCTGCAGTGAAGGAGAGTCCGCAGGTTTTGGTTGCGGGCTGTGTCAGTGGCACTGTATTGTCCTCAAAGCGGGCAAAAAAGTTATTTAGTCTGTCTGGGAGCAAGACATCCTGGTCCGTGACGTGGCTGGTTTTCTTTTTGTAATCTGTGATTGACTGTAGACCCTGCCACATACCTCTTGTGTCTGAGCAGTTGAATTGTGACTCTACTTTGTCTCTATACTGACGCTTAGTTTGTTTGATTGCCTTGCGGAGGGAATAGCTACCCTGTTTGTATTCGGGTCATGTTTCCAGTCACCTTTCCCTGGTTAAAAGCAGTGGTTCACGCTTTCAGTTTCACATGAATGCTGCCATCAATCCACAGTTTCTGGTTTGGGAATGTTTTAATCGTTGCTATGGGAACGACATCATCAATGCACTTTCTAATGAAGTCGCTCACCGAATCAGCGTATTCGTCAATGTTGTTGTTTGACGCAATCCGAAACATATCCCAATCCACGTGATTGAAGAAGTCTTGAAGCGTGGAATCAGATTGGTCGGACCAGCGTTGAACAGACCTGAGCGCAGGAGCTTCTTGTTTTAGTTTCTGTCTGTAGGTAGGAAGCAACAAAATGGAGACGTGGTCAGCTTTTACGAAAGGAGGGCGGGGGAGAGCCTTATATGCGTTGCGGAAGTTGGAATAGCAATGGTCCAAGGTTTTACCAGCCCTGGTTGCGCAATCGATATGCTGATACAATTTAGGAAGTCTTGTTTTCAGATTAGCCTTGTTAAAATCCCCAGCTACAATGAATGCAGCCTCAGGATATGTGGTTTCCAGTTTGCACAGAGTCAAGTAAAGTTCGTTCAGGGCCATCGATGTGTCGATGGCTGTGATTATAATCGAAGAGAATTCCCTTGATAGATAATGCGGACGACATTTGATTGTGAGGAATTCTAAGTCAGGTGAACAGAAGGACTTGAGTTCCTGTATGTTGTTGTGGTCACACCACGTCTCTCTCTGCTTTCCTCCCACTCTCTTCCTCCTCCTCCTCTCCTCTCTCTGCTTTCCTCCCACTCTCTTCCTCCTCCTCCTCTCCTCTCTCTGCTTTCATCCCACTCTCCTCCTCCTCCTCTTCCTCCTCTTCCCCCTCTCCTCTCCTCCCAGCAGTGTCCAACCTCACTGAGGATCGAGCCCGTTTACAATTAGCATGTGTACCTGCAATTAGGCCTGACAAACCTCCACTAATTATGCTTTTAGATGGGACATTTGTAGT
>NC_034193.2:50288107-50298107 GCF_002021735.2 Oncorhynchus kisutch | reverse complement strand
CTATTGTATATCTAAACAAGGTTACTCATCACCTTGTTGACTATTGTATATCTAAACAAGGTTACTCATCACCTTGTTGACTATTGTATATCTAAACAAGGTTACTCATCACCTTGTTGACTATTGTATATCTAAACAAGGTTACTCATCACCTAGCAACAGGCATACTGTACTATATCTATGCATGTTCCTGTATGAGGGGCGACCAACCTCCTGAAGCGCATTAAGGCACAGCTGGGCAAGACCACAGAAATAGAAGGAAATAGAATATTTATTTTGAATGGCAGCTATACAGACGCAGAAAAGAAGACAAGTAGGCGGCCAACACGTTGCAAAAACGTTAGAGAGACGATTTATAAGTGATAAACACATGTAAGTAGGAGCACATCAGTCTACACATTACAATACATCAGGGCGCATAACTGCAACATGTTTCAACTCAATAAGTCTTCCTCAAGCTGCATTGTTCAGCTACACAGCCGATCACGGCAGTGTTACTTTCAATATTCAATAGGTACAGTAGATCCATTAAAATCACGCAGAGCAGGGAAACATGACCGTTTTAGCCACTCTATTCTGAGCGGCACTGGGTCTGACTGCGAACGCTACAGCATCTTATTCCAGGCCCGTCTCTCAATGATTAATTCAGCTGTTAATTGGCTTCCTACAGCATATGAATCTGACGTCACGTCCATGGCTGCTTCTCAAATGGAACCATTGCCTAGATAGTGCCCTATGGGCCCTGGTCAGAGGTAGTGGACGACATAGGGAATAGAGTGACAGCGAGGCTACTTTACCTTGAAAAGACTCACTGTTTGAGACAATGAGACATTTGGCAAGTCAAATAAGAGCTTTGTCAGATGTGACTTAAAGGAAAACTCCACCTAAAACTATATTTTGGCATTTGTTTTATTAGTCCGTTGTTGATTTAGTCCCAAAATGTTTTGCATGTCAGCTGTCAAGTTTTCAAGATATATAACTTTAAAAATGCATAAATACAGCTGGTAGGATGCATTTTTGTTATGTGTGTTCCCTCTCCGGCCTCTAGGTTACCAGGCTGCTCGTTATGGCGCACACCTGTCACCATCGTTACATGCACTTGCGCGTCTGTCACGTTCTGACCTTAGTTCCTTTTGTTATGTCTCTATTTTTGGTTTGGTCAGGGCGTGAGTTGGGGTGGGCATTCTATGTTTTAGTTCTATGTTTCTGTGTTTGGCCTGGTAGGGTTCCCAATCAGAGGCAGCTGTCTATCGTTGTCTCTGATTGAGAACCATACTTAGGTAGCCTGTTCCCACCTGTGTTTGTGGGTAGTTGTTTCCTGTTTTGTGTTTTGTCACCTGATAGGACTGTTTCGTTTTTTCATTGTTTCACCTATGTTATTTTGTGTTCAGATTAATAATGTTAACATGGACACGTACCACGCTGCATTTTGGTCCGATCTTTCATATTCCTCATCAGGCGAGGACGAGAATCGTTACAGCGTCATTAGACTCACCTGGACTCCATCACCTCCTTGATTACCTGCCCTATATATGTCACTCCCTTTGGTTCCTTCCCCAGGCATCATTATTTATGTTCCTGTGGCACATCTGTGTGTTTTTCGTGTTTCTTGTTTTTTATTATGTTATGTTGTCCACTCCCTGGACTTGCTTCCCAACTCTCAGCACACATCGTTACAGAATAACTGGCTCAACTTGTTTCCATGCCTCAGCTGGCTCGATAGGCTCTCATGCCTAAGCGGGTGAACAGGTTCCTGTTCCTTGACCGAGGCAACCAGGGAGGTCTCAGCTGGCTCATCAGGCCCCTACGCCTCAGCCGGTTCGTCAGGTTCCTGCGCCTCAGCGGAGGCGACCGGTCTGCTCCGGATCCCCGGGATCGTCCCTTTGGTTGGTGTTCTGCAGCTGGAGCCGAACGCGCCGGGGAGGGGGTACCGTCACGTATGCTCACTCTCTGGCGCTCTAGGTCACCATGCTGAGACTGACAGGTTTTCCGCACCTCAGCAGAGTTGACCGGTCCGCTCCTGATCCCCGGGATCGTCAATTTGGTCAGTGTCCTGCGGCAGGAGCCGCAGGTCGGGAGGGGGGTACTGTCACGTGTGCTCCCTCTCTGGCCTCTAGGTCACCAGCCTGCTCGTTTTGGTGCCCACCTGTCACCATCGTTACGCTCACCTGCGCGTCATCAGACTCACCTGGACTCCATCACCTCCTTGATTACCTGCCCTATATATGTCACTCCCTTTGGTTCCTTCCCCATTGTTTCTCTTTCTGTGTCATGTCTGTACGTTGTTTGTGTTTCTTGTTTTGTATAATGTTTGTTTTATATATTAAAACACTCACTCCCTGAACTTGCTTCGCGACTCTCAGCACACATTGTTACAATTTTGAATCATATGATACTGTGTTTTGCGTCATATGAAGCTAAATGCATCATACCAGTATTTTGATGATGTGATGAAAGCTACTTTTGAATTGTAACGTACCCAGTAGTAACAGACCAATGAAACATATAAATACTTTAGTGAATGTGATTTATCTATCCAGGCTTAGAAATTATTGATGAGATTAGGCCACTGAACATAATGGGAAGTCTTGTAGAAGTCTCTGAGTGTTAGGGGGTGATTTGTCTTTCTTTGAGGATGTTTTGACTTGCTTTTGGAGAGTCTGCATCAGTTCTCATCTACTTCGTTTACTTCAGCATCAAAATGGAGCCACCGAGGCAGTGGCTTTTCTGTCTGGGTTGTGTAAGTTAGTTGAACAGTGTCATGACCGTCCACGAAAATCCAAATAGGTCAGATCAGGTTTGCAATGAATAACTTCAATCAGACCCTTTCTCACCCTGGTCTGCGCTCTCAAGATTCACCAAATGAATGTTCTGTTTCAACAGACTTTTCCCCGCTGAAACTCTAACGCGTTCCCAAACGAATACTGGAACAATATATCTAACATACAGCCAGCCTGCCGGAACTGCCCATTTTGAGCAAGCTGTATAAATGATGGGTTAAGAATGAAACAGGAGACAAAGGGCTATGAGACAGAAGTTTCATCTGAGACACATGAAAAGTGAGATGTATACGGAGGGTTCGGGGCAACAAAAGACGAACAGCAGAGGGGCTAAGGAGCAGGTCCTGAGTGGAAAGCCCATACCCTCTGACTGAGCCGATAGCGGGGATCGGGGTCCGGTGGCGATCCGCCTGTCGCCGATTCTTGGATGTGGTCTTCAGAAGAGAGGCTCAGGTACGGCGAAAGAGGCCAATGAACGTCTGGGCAGAGGGTATGCTGACTTCTTCCTCTTGCTTAGGGAAGAGCGGGGACTGATATCCCAGTGGCAGAGCAGGGAAGGGTGTTACAGGTGTATTCCACCCACACGAGTTGCTGGCTCCAGGTGGTGGGATTGGCAGGGATGAGGCAACTAAGAGCCGTCTCAAGGTCCTGATTGGCTCGCTCTGACTGTCCATTAGATTTGGGGTGAAAATCAGAGAACAGGCTGGCCGACGACCCAATGAGGGTGCAGAACGTATTCCAGAACCGGGACGAGAACTGAGGGCCACGATCGGAGACCATGTCGACAGGAAGTCCATGGATCCGGAAGATGTGCTGTACCATGAGCTGACCCATCTCCTTGGCTGAAGGCAACTTGGAAAGGGGAATAAAATGGGCAGCTTTAGAAAACCTATCCACCCTTGCCATCTGACGCAGGAAGAACACTAACAAAGTCCAGGGATATATGGGAGCAGGGGCAGTGAGGAACATGGAGTGGTTGAAGAAGGCCAGTGGAGTCTTATTTTGTGCACAGACAGTGCAGGCGGCAACAAATGCGGAGACATCAGGAACCATGGAAGGCCACTTAAAGCGTAGTCGGATGAAAGCCAGGGTCCGACGGGAGCCTGGATGACAGGTCAGTCTCGAGGAATGTGCCCACACCGGGACTGGGGAACAGCAGAGTCCGGGACAAACACCCAGTTGGCCGGACCCCCCTGGGAATGCTGTGCCTTACGGACAAGGCTCTCTATACGTCAGATGACTGCAGGCGTTAGACAGGAGGTACGGAGTATGGACTCGGGGTCAGACGGAGTTGCAACGGAGCTATACAAATGTGAGAGTTGGTCTGTCCGAATGGCATAACCGAGTATTGAGTCTTCCACTAATTTCCTTCCTGTATACAAACCATATAGTAGGCATTCTGAAGGTCCAACTTAGAGAAGATGGTCGCTCCCTGAAGAGGTTCGAAAGCCGAGGAGATGAATGATAGAGGGTAGCGGTTTTTAACCGCAATGTCATTTATGCCCCGGTCGTCAATACACAGGCGGCGGGTGAGGCAGATGGACAAATAACCCCTTGCAGTGAGAGTGTCCTCAATGTACTCCTCCATAGCCTTGGTCTCCGGACTCGACAGGGAGTAAAGCCATCACCGAGGTAGTGTAGTGCCTGGGAGAAGGTCAATGGCACGGTCATAGGGTCAATGTGGGGGAGAGACGTAGCGCAGTCCTTGTTGAAGACCTCTTAGGCCAGGTACTCCAGGTACTCTGCAGGAATGGCTGAGAGATCCAAGGCTTCTCCCAAGCCTGCAGGAAGACGTCTCGGGCAGACTTTGTCAATTTAAGACACTGTGCATGGCAGAACCGGCTCCAGCCCACGATAGACCCAGTGGCACAGTCGATCAGGGGATTGTGCTTCTGTAGCCACGAATACCCCAAAACCCCATCGATAGATTCTTTGAGCAGGAACTGCATACATTTCCTGATACTCGTAGGTTGATAAGAACCGTATTGCGGGTGACTCTGCCAATAGAGTGCCCATCCAGCGCTCTGAATCCATGGGAATTGAGAGGAGTTGATTGGACATTCCCAGCTCTGACACCAAGGGAGCGTCGATGAAGCTCTCGTCGGCCACAATGTCAATGAGCACCTGGAGAGATTTAGCCTGGTCACCCCACAACAGGGTGGTATGGAGATGGGTACGAGTAATGGGAGATTGGAAAATCCCTGTATGGCTCACCAGAGAACTCGTACTTACTGATGAGCCAGGTCTTTTTAATGGACAGGTGGAAATATTGTGTCCTGTAGTCTCGCAATACATACAGCTCCTGGTGCTCAACCTGCATAAACTTTCATCTGGAGACAATCTAGCCTTTCCCAGTAGCTTGGGCTCTGGTCAAGGCGATGAGGGAGTCAAGCTTGTCATTAATCACCGATAATCCGTGAAGGAACGCGTCGAGCAGGTCTTCCGGGTCGAGGCACTCTCAGCCGCCACCTTGCGAAAATCGACTGCGTAGTCTGCCACACTACGGGAGTCTTGCCGTAGTTGGAGCAGCTTACGAGCAGCCTCTCTCCCGGACATCAGAGAATTGAACAATTCACCTACCTCCGCCACAAACTCCTCCAGACTGAGGTAAATGGTGGACTGTTACTCCCACACCGCCTTACCCGGACATCAGTGTTATCAAATATGTTATCTTTGAGAGGTCCCAAGGGGAATGAAGAAGGCTGCGGGTTGAAGATGAGGGAGCACTGGGAGAAAAACACACGGCAGGTTCCAGAATCTCCAGCGTAACGCCTCTGGAGGAGGTAGGACATCAGGGTAGGCTGGGAAGAAATTCCACTGGTGGCGGGGTTGCTGAGAGTCTGGGGAATTACTGTAGTGACTTGCTGCCTAGTTGGGAATCCACAGTGCTCCAGCAATGTATCGAACACATGATCATGGCGTTCTGCCAGGGTATGGCGTCCCTCCATAAGGCATTGCAACTCCCCATGTCTTCCAATGGTGGCTCCTTGGAAGTAGACAGCCTTGCGGAGCTGGTCCGAGCCTGCTGGGTGAGTCATGGCCAGTTCATATTATCAAGGCTCAGGCTAAGACCCAGATGCAGACACAGGAGGCGGATAGTACGAGTCTCATAGTTTATTTTAGTACATGCGGCAGGCAAAACGGAAGTCAAGGCAGGCAAAGAGTCGGAATCCAAATCAGAAATAGGCAGGTACAGGACGGCGCGAAGGATCAGGGTCAAGACAGGCAGAAAAGACACGTGAAACAGATCAGAATGTGACACTGTCCCTCTCTCTCTCCCTCTCCATCTCTTCTTTAACAAGTATCAATGTTGTTGACATTCCGCTAGGGATCTGTTTTCAGCGTATTACGTCTCCAGTCAATAACCGGTGCAAAGCGTGTATGTTTATTCCGGTTTTCCCATATAATTAGCTAGTAAATAATTAATTTAAACAATTTATGTGTCTTTGCAGATGCAAGGAGGTTATAACTGTTCAGAATGTTGATATAATACAAGGTTCTGATTAATAAGTTGACTGTTTATAGATGTGATAGGTAAAGACCTTTTAGAGTTTAATTTGGGAGATGATAACTCTTTAAAGAACCGCTCTCGTGGTGCCCCAGATCCTAATGAGTTGGAAAAGAGATATCACATTGAGAAAAAACCTGTATAAATAAAGGTACAATAAACTTTTTTTTTTTAATTAGTTAATTGTTACATGATGAATTTAGTCAAAATACACTGCTCAAAAAAATTAAGGGAACACTAAAATAACACATCCTAGATCTGAATGAATGAAATATTCTTATTAAATACTTTTTTCTTTACATAGTTGAATGTGCTGACAACAAAATCACACAAAAATTATCAATGGAAATCAAATGTATCAACCCATGGAGGTCTGGATTTGGAGTCACACTCAAAATTAAAGTGGAAAACCACACTACAGGCTGATCCAACTTTGATGTAATGTCCTTAAAACAAGTCAAAATGAGGCTCAGTAGTGTGTGTGGCCTCCACGTGCCTGTATGACCTCCCTACAACGCCTGGGCATGCTCCTGATGAGGTGGCGGATGGTCTCCTGAGGGATCTCCTCCCAGACATGGACTAAAGCATCCGCCAACTCCTGGACAGTCTGTGGTGCAACTTGGCGTTGGTGGATGGAGCGAGACATGATGTCCCAGATGTGCGCAATTGGATTCAGGTCTGGGGAACGGGCGGGCCAGTCCATAACATCAATTTGCGAATTTGCCAATCTTGGTGTTCTCTGGCAAATGCCAAACGTCCTGCACGGTGTTGGGCTGTAAGCACAACCCCCACCTGTGGACGTCGGGCCCTCATACCACCCTCATGGAGTCTGTTTCTGACCATTTGAGCAGACACATGCACATTTGTGGCCTGCTGGAGGTCATTTTGCAGGGCTCTGGCAGTGCTCTTCCTGCTCCTCCTTGCACAAAGGTGGAGGTAGCGGTCCTGCTGCTGTGTTGTTGCCCTCCTATGGCCTCCTCCACGTCTCCTGATGTACTGGCCTGTCTCCTGGTAGTGCCTCCATGCTCTGAACACTACGCTGACAGACACAGCAAACCTTCTTGCCACAGCTCGCATTGATGTACCATCCTGGATGAGCTGCACTACCTGAGCCACTTGTGTCGGCTGTAGATTCCGTCTCATGCTACCACTAGATTGAAAGCACTGCCAGCATTCAAAAGTGACCAAAACATCAGCCAGGAAGCATAGGAACTGAGAAGTGGTCTGTGGTTATCACCTGCAGAACCACTCCTTTATTGGGGGTGTCTTGCTAATTGCCTATAATTTCCACCTGTTGTCTATACCATTTGCACAACAGCATGTGAAATGTATTGTCAATCAGTGTTGCTTCCTAAGTGGACAGTTTGATTTCACAGAAGTGTGATTGACTTGGAGTTACATTGTGTTGTTTAAGTGTTCCCTTTATTTTTTTGAGCAGTGTAGTTAGTTAAATAGATAAACAACAGTCTTCAGATGAATGTTAAAGTCAAGTCACGACAACAGCAAAAAGCCTCCTTTTTTTAAAAGAGAGGAAATTAGAAAGTTGGAGACAGTTTTGAAGACTTCAAGCATCCTTAGAAGATATCGCTGTCTTCTATGTACCTGTTTAGTACTGTGACCAAAATCAGAGGGAGACTAAAATACATCTGTGTCTCTGTGAACCCCCTGAACTCGGTTTAATGGATCACATGAAAACAACTAGAATCAAACAGGATTGAATTCAAACAACCACTGACTGTGAGATGGTCTTTTACAAAGGTCTGAGGCTGTTAGCAAAGGTCAGCTTGGGGTTTGCAAACAGACATTAATCTGAGAAACAAGCCTCTCAGAGGAAAGTGAGAGAGAGAGAGAGAGAGAGAGAGAGAGAGAGAGAGAGAGAGAGAGAGAGAGAGAAAGAGAGAGAGAGATAGGGTTATGACATTTTCCAGAATATGTGTGTGGGTGTGATTCTACTCAACATATAATTACCCTATTTAAAAACTGACAGATAGACAGAGGGCACCAACACTGAGACTGACAGGAACTGACAGGGACTGACAGGGACTGACAGGGATGTTGAGACACATGCCCAGGACAACAATACAAGTCAGGAGGGGAAAAACACACGCTAAAGGCCTATTAGAGAGAGGGAAGGACAGGTAGAGAGAGAGAGAGAGATGTGAAGAGATGAAATCTGAAGACATAAAGGAGTTTTCTCTCTGTTCTTAGTAATTACTACTTGCTTCTCTTTTCCTTTTTTCCTTCCCTCTCCCCGATGCTCTCTCTCTCTCTCACTCTCTCTCTCTCTCTCTCTCCCTCTCTCTCTCTCTCTCTCTGTCTCTCTCTCTCTCTCTCTCTCTCTCTCTCTCTCTCTCTCTCTCTCTCTCTCTCTGTCTCTCTCTCTCTCTCTCTCTCTCTCTCTCTCTCTCTCTCTCTGTCTCTCTCTCTCTCTCTCTCTCTCTCTCTCTCTCTCTCTCTGTCTCTCTCTCTCTCTCTCTCTCTCTCTCTCTCTCTCGCTCTCTCTCTCTCTCTCTCTCTCTCTCTCTCTCTCTCTCTCTCTCGCTCTCTCTCTCTCCCTCTCTCTCTCTCTCTCTCTCTCTCTCTCTCTCTCTCTCTCTGTCTCTCTCTCTCTCTCTCTCTCTGTCTCTCTCTCTCTCTCTCTCTCTCTCTCTCTCTCTCTCTCTCTTCTCTCTCTCTCTCGCTCTCTCTCCATTTTACACACACACACACACGCACACACACACACACACACACGCACACACACACACACACACACACACACACACACACACACACACACACACACACACACACACACACACACACACACACACACTGAACACGGCTGAATGTGGCTGATACGGTTGGCATGGAAACCCCATGCTTATACATTTCTATATATATATAAGGACAACTACAGAGGGAGGTAGGCATGTTTATTTTCTGAGCCTCTGAAAAAAAGGAAGGGATAGAATAGATGGATGAAGCCAAAATTATCTGGTCATGGGGTAGGTAGTGTGAGGTTGTGTACAGGCTAAACCTGGAACAGAGGGATGGGGGGATGGAACTGACTGGAGAGATGGAGGGAGGGATGGAGAAAGAGAGATGGGGGACTGATGGGGGACTGATGGGGAATAGATGAGAAGTTATTGTGATAGATGTTTTAGAAATAAGGGATTTGGTTGCACATTACTGCACCGGATATGTAAATATGAAAAGGAGGAGGCTGGAAAGGGAAAGAAAGATGGAGGAAGCAAAGAGAGAGAGTTCTCAGATGGCGAGAGAGATGTGGGTGGGTGAGATGGAACATGAAGGCTATAGAGTCATGTGGGGGAGTTATATGAACCGTGATCGTGTGTGTGTGTGTGTGCGTGTGGGCGTGTGGGCGTTTGTCCCTACATGCTGTGTGTGAGTGCAAGTGCAACATGAAAACACCCCAGCATCAATACCTCAGTTCCCTTCAGGTTGTTGGGTCAATCATCTATCAAGGCCCCACCATTTCCCAGTCATCTATTCTAACTCTTCCTTCTAAACCTCCCATATCTCTCACTCTGGGTCCCAATAGGTCATATGAGGTCTCACCATACCAGTAATCTATTCTAACACCATTACCAATCATCTATTCTAACACCATTACCAGTAACTATTCTAACACCATTCCCAGTCATCTATTCTAACTCTAAACGTGGGACAATGTGGACAGGAGACAACTACAAATACCTAGGTGTCTGGC
>NC_034193.2:50280607-50285607 GCF_002021735.2 Oncorhynchus kisutch | reverse complement strand
GATTTGGTGCACATTACTGCACCGGATATGTAAATATGAAAAGGAGGAGGCTGGAAAGGGAAAGAAAGATGGAGGAAGCAAAGAGAGAGAGTTCTCAGATGGCGAGAGAGATGTGGGTGGGTGAGATGGAACATGAAGGCTATAGAGTCATGTGGGGGAGTTATATGAACCGTGATCGTGTGTGTGTGTGTGTGCGTGTGGGCGTGTGGGCGTTTGTCCCTACATGCTGTGTGTGAGTGCAAGTGCAACATGAAAACAACCCCAGCATCAATACCTCAGTTCCCTTCAGGTTGTTGGGTCAATCATCTATCAAGGCCCCACCATTCCCAGTCATCTATTCTAACTCTTCCTTCTAAACCTCCCATATCTCTCACTCTGGGTCCCAATAGGTCATATGAGGTCTCACCATTACCAGTAATCTATTCTAACACCATTACCAATAATCTATTCTAACACCATTACCAGTAATCTATTCTAACACCATTCCCAGTCATCTATTCTAACTCTAAACGTGGACAATGTGGACAGGAGACAACTACAAATACCTAGGTGTCTGGCTAGACCGTAAACTCTCCTTCCAGACTCATATTAAACATCTCCAATCCAAAATCAAATTTAGAATCGGCTTTCTATTCCACACACACGCCGCTAAACTTACCTTAGTAAAACTGATTATCCTACCGATCCTCGACTTCGGCGATGTCATCTACAAAATAGCTTCCAACACTCTACTCAGCAAATGGATGTAGTCTATCACAGTGCCATCCGTTTTGTTACCAAAGCCCCTTATACCACCCACCACTGCGACCTGTACTGTACGCTCTAGTCGGCTGGCCCTCGCTACATATTCGTCACCAGGCCCACTGCCTCGAGGTCATCTATAAGTCTATGCTAGGTAAAGCTCCGCCTTATCTCAGTTCACTGGTCACGATAACAACACCAACCCGTAGCACACGCTCCAGCAGGTATATCTCACTGGTCATCCCCAAAGCCAACACCTCCTTTGGCCGCCTTTCTTTCCAGTTCTCTGCTGCCAGTGACTGGAACAACATTTTAAAATCGCTGAAGCTGGAGACTTCCATTTCCCTCACTAACTTTAAGCATCAGCTATCTGAGCAGCTAACCAATAGTCCATCTGTAAATTGCCCATTTATTTACTTTGCTTCTCTTTTGCACACCAGTATCACTACTTACACACCATCATCTGCTCATCATCATCTGCTCATCTATCACTCCAGTGTTAATCTGCTAAATTGTAATTACTTTGCTACTATGGCCTATTTATTGCCATACCTCCTCATGCCATTTGCACACACTGTATATAGACTCTCTTTTTTTCTATTGTGTTATTGACTGTACACTTGTTTATTCCATGTGTAACTCTGTGTTGTTGTCTCTGTTGCACTGCTTTGCTTTATCCTGGCCAGGTCGCAGTTGTAAATGAGAACTTGTTCTCAACTGGCCTACCTGGTTAAATAAAGGTGAAATAAAATAAAATAAAAATAAGTCTCCCCTAACCTCTCACTCTGTGTCCCAATAGGTCATATGAGGCCTCACCCCGACCAGTAATCTATTCTAACTCTCCTGTCTAAGCCTCCCCTAACCTCTCACTCTGTGTCCCAATAGGTCATATGAGGCCTCACCACGACCAGTAATCTATTCTAACTCTCCTGTCTAAGCCTCCCCTAACCTCTCACTCTGTGTCCCAATAGGTCATATGAGGCCTCACCACGACCAGTAATCTATTCTAACTCTCCTGTCTAAGCCTCCCCTAACCTCTCACTCTGTGTCCCAATAGGTCATATGAGGCCTCACCACGACCAGTAATCTATTGTAACACCATTACCAGTAATCTATTCTAACACCATTACCAGTAATCTATTGTAACACCATTACCAGTAATCTATTCTAACACCATTCCCAGTAATCTATTCTAACACCATTACCAGTAATCTATTCTAACACCATTCCCAGTAATCTATTCTAACACCATTACCAGTAATCTATTGTAACACCATTCCCAGTAATCTATTCTAACACCATTCCCAGTAATCTATTCTAACACCATTCCCAGTAATCTATTCTAACACCTTTCCCAGTAAACTATTCTAACACCATTTCCAGTAATATATTGTAACACCATACCAGTCATCTATTCTAACACCATTTCCAGTAATCTATTCAAAACTCTCCCTTCTAAACCTCCCCTAACCTCTCACTCTGGGTCCCGGTATAGGACAAACAGCTTGATTTTTAAGATGCAAAGTCTGCGTCCCAACTGGCACCCTATTCTCATGCAGTGCACTATGTTTGACCAAGGTCCATAGGGCTCTGGTCAAAGGTAGTGCATCATATAGGGAACAAGCTGCCATTTGTTACGCTGCCAAACAGGTTTCCAGATACAGTATCCAGCCACTGAACAATTGATTTCCAGCAGAAATGTCATCCCAATCCCGCGTCATGCATGTCCATTTCAGCGCCAGACGCACTGTGAACGGAATCCATTGTGTTCGCCTCAATACGCAATGGAGAAAATAAGAGAATGTGATTGGTCCGTTATGCGCTTAGAATACCTTACCCTGCGCTGTATTTGTCCCTCTTTTCCTACTGAATGGCCTATTAGGGTGGATCAGTGAGCCAGTGACAGGTGCAGGTAGACCGATTATACACAAAACAATGCACACACCCACACGTCGCTCCTATTTCTGCCATTCATGTACACTGCTGCCAACACGCACACATACACAAACACACACATACACAGTCCGTGCTATTCTGCCATTCATTTACACTGCTGCAATGTGTGTTCTATTGGACACAATACTGGACCGTATTCTCATTATCATACTCCACTGGCTAATGAGCTTTCTACTGTGTGGAGTTAAGCGGTGTGTGTATGTCTGTGTTGGTGTGTCGGTGTGTGTGTGTTGGGGTTGAATGATAATGACCATGCGTTGTGTTTGGGGGATTAGACCGCAGTTTGCTTTCTGTGAAACAAGCTGCCCAGAGGAGTCTGCTCCCTGATATCATTTCTCACTTCTGGTACCCACTTCATACAACATTTATTCTAGCTCTCGTGTAATTACGGATTTTTAAACACTCAGATGAAAGAAATATAAATATATTCTGAAGCATAGGTTCATCTTATCGAGTGTTTACCAAGACTTCATGAACGCCCTATCAAGCCTTTATAAGTTGTAGTTTGTTTAAAGTGGTACCTTGACCTTTCTTTCAACACCAGAAGACTGTAAACACCCTATACACAGCCTAGTAGCCTATATGGTATATATGGCCTATACTTCCCCAAACCTCCTGTCAGCCAAGTGAATGACTGATTGATTACTGGTGTTATGACCAGTGAGGGCTGTAAACTTCCTGTAAGAGTGTGGGGGCTAGTGAGCCTATAGTAGACCCAGTTGTCTTCCAGTTCATTGGATCCTCCACCACCACCAGTTGGCACCACTCGGTCATGGCTCTAAAGAATAGAGATGATGTCAAAATTGACATCAACATATTTTGTTTGTTTGTTGCATTTGAGCTAACCCTAACCGTTTCCCCAAATGTAACCCAGTTCTCCCAACCTGCTACGTTAATTCTCCGAACCTGCTATCAATGTTTTCCTAACCTGCTACGTTAATTCTCCGAACCTGCTATCAATGTTTTCCCAACCTGCTACATTAATTCTCCCAACCTGCTATGAATGTTTTCCTAACCTGCTACGTTAATTCTCCCAACCTGCTATGAATGTTTTCCCAACCTGCTACAAAAATGTGGCTAATTTCTAAAATAACCCGTTGTCCCTTCTAGCCAAAACCCACACACTCAACCGTTTGCTAAGAAGCTTGGGAGATAGCTAATCTGTTGCCGTGGCGCCACAGCCCCTGACTGCGACCGACCCACGGATCCACTTCCATTGTTCTGTTCAATTGTTCTGTTCCAATCCGTGGTTTTTAGGACCGTGTTTCCCATTATGCTGTTCAGTTTTACATGATGGGATAAGGTACTGTCTCTTCATAATGCCCCGTGTTGCAATTAGGAGCAATCCCAAAAGATGGAGAGAATTAAAATCAAGCTGCCTGCACTAACTGTATGTGAAGCCCTCCTAGTTGATTTTTCTCACTCAGCAATGACAACTCGCTCAGTCTCTCTCTCTGAGTCACTACGTTATTCGTCGATTCACTTTATCATTCTTGTCTCTCTTTAGTGTCCCTCTCTCACTTTTCCCAGTGTCACAATTGTCCAGATTTTTAAATATTGTGACTCAACATTTCATTGAAGTAGACGGAGATATTGAGAGGAAAAGGAAGAGACGTGACAGAAAAGCCCTGATCGAGTGTCCTATTTGATTTATCAGTTTCTCTCAACATGAACACAACCTGAAGAATGCACAAGCAACACACTCTATTCATTCTCCTTCATCCGTCCAAATGAATCATCTTTCACAGTGCATCCTCTTGCTGTCATCTTCTGTCCCTGTATAGTTCTTTCATCCTCCTGCCGTAGTTCCATCTCCACACTCCATTACAGATGTAGGATCTTCGTTTGATCAGGAAATGGCAACTTGTAGTTTTAAAAAGGATTTAAAAGTTTGCAATGTCCACTTAGACATTTCTGACTTGTTTTGCCCTAACGAAAATGTTTCAATCCTGACAAAAATGTCCATGAATTATAATCCACATAATTATTCACATTTCCTGTTGCTGCAGGATCATTTTCCTGCTGTAGCAAATTGGCTCAAATTAAGATGGTACATCTGTAGGTTTCTCAGCATCCCCACAGCGCAGTAGGATACTGTATAGGGCCACGGTCTGGCCTTGTCCCAGGGGTGCAGCTTTGATCCATCTCAATATGGAGTGCAGTCAAGGGTCCATTAAGATAGTCAGTGGCTGAGAGAGGCCTGTGTGTGTTTGTGCGTGCGCGTGCGTGCGTGTTTGCATCCCATCCCTCCCTCCCTCCTGACTGTCTACAGCCTCACTCTCTTGTTGTTCTCTAATCTGTCC
>NC_034193.2:50268107-50273107 GCF_002021735.2 Oncorhynchus kisutch | reverse complement strand
AACTATACCTAACCCTAACTCCTAACCCGAACCCTAACCTTAATCCTAAACCTAAACTTAATCATAACCCTAACCTTAATCCTAAACCTAAACTTAACCATAAAACACTAACCCTAAAACTATGCCTAACCCTAACTCCTAACCCTAACTCTTAACTTAATCATAACCCTAACCTTAATCCTAAACTTAACCCCAAAACACAAACCATAAAACTATAACTAACCCTAAATCCTAACCCTAACCCCAACCTTAACCCCAAAACCCTAAAACTATACCTAACCCTAAATCCTAACCCTAACCCCAACCTTAACCCCAAACCCTAAAACTATACCTAACCCTAACCCCAACCTTAACCCCAAAACCCTAAAACTATACCTAACCCTAACCTTAACCCCAAAACCCTAAAACTATACCTAACCCTAAATCCTAACCCTAACCCTTAACCTAACCCTAACCCCAACCTTAACCCCAAAACCCTAAAACTATACCTAACCCTAACCCCAACCTTAACCCCAAAACCCTAAAACTATACCTAACCCTAACCCCAACCTTAACCCCAAAACCCTAAAACTATACCTAGCCCTAACTCCGAACCCTAACCTTAATCCTAAAACTAAATTTAATCATAACCCTAACCTTAATCCTAAACCTAAACTTAACCATAAAACACTAACCCTAAAACTATGCCTAACCCTAACTCCTAACCCTAACTCTTAACTTAATCATAACCCTAACCTTAATCCTAAACTTAACCCCAAAACACAAACCATAAAACTATACCTAACCCTAAATCCTAACCCTAACCCCAACCTTAACCCCAAAACCCAAAACCCTAAAACTATACCTAACCCTAAATCCTAACCCTAACCCCAACCTTAACCCCAAACCCTAAAACTATACCTAACCCCAACCTTAACCCCAAAACCCTAAAACTATACCTAACCCTAACTCCTAACAATAACCTTAATCCTAAACCTAAACTTAACCCTAACCCTAACTTTAACCCTAAACTTAAACTTAACCCCAAAACACTAACCCTAAAACTATACCTAACCCTAACTCCTAACCCGAACCCTAACCTTAATCCTAAACCTAAACTTAACCATAAAACACTAACCCTAAAACTATGCCTAACCCTAAATCCTAACCCTAACTCTTAACTTAATCATAACCCTAACCATAATCCTAAACTTAACCCCAAAACCCTAAAACTATACCTAACCCTAACCCCAACCTTAACCCCAAAACCCTAAAACTATACCTAACCCTAACCCCAACCTTAACCCCAAAACCCTAAAACTATACCTAACCCTAACCCCAACCTTAACCCCAAAACCCTAAAACTATACCTAACCCTAAATCCTAACCCTAACCCCAACCTTAACCCCAAAACCCTAAAACTATACCTAACCCTAAATCCTAACCCTAACCCTTAACCTAACCCTAACCCCAACCTTAACCCCAAAACCCTAAAACTATACCTAACCCTAACTCCTAACCCTAACCCCAACCTTAACCCCAAAACCCTAAAACTATACATAACCCTAACTCCTAAACCTAATCATAACCCTAAACCTAACCCCCAAACCCTAAAACTATACCTAACCCTAACTCCTAACCCCAACCTTAACCCCAAAACCCTCAAACTATACCTAACCCTAACTCCTAAACCTAACCCTAACCCCCAAACCCTAAAACTATACCTGACCCTAACTCCTAACCCTAACCCCAACCTTAACCCCAAAACCCTAAAACTATACCTAACCCTAACCCCAAAACCCTAAAACTATACCTAACCCTAACCCCAACCTTAACCCCAAAACCCTAAAACTATACCTAACCCTAACCCCAACCTTAACCCCAAAACCCTAAAACTATACCTAACCCTAACTCCTAACACTAACCATAACCTTAATTATAACCCTAATTCTAATCCTAGCCCTAACCTAAGCCCTAAGTCTGAAATATAATTTTTCCTTGTGGGGATCGGCAAAATGTTCCCACTTGTAAATCAATTTTCCTTGTTTCACTATACTTGTGAGGACTTCTGGTACCCACAGGGATAGTTAAACAGAAACACACACACACACACACACACACACACACACACACACACACACACACACACACACACACACACACACACACACACACACACACACACACACACACACGACAGTAGCAGTACAAAGAATATTACCACACTGTGCCTTACATCACACGGTCACACCCCATGCCACATAAAACATTCCTATAATTAGGTCATGTAGAATAGACATAATTGCTCTGTAATTGTTGCTACTGTTAATGACCTCGTTTTTTTTAGTAATCGCTGGACTGTGTGTAAATTCACAGAGCGTGTGTGTCTGTTAGTGTGTGTCTGTTAGTGTGTGTCTGTTAGTGTGTGTCTGTTAGTGTGTGTCTGTTAGTGTGTGTGCATGTAAAATGTGCTGTATGTTGCTATGTTTTTATGTTTGTGTGCATACAGTGCAACAGAGTGTAAGTGGATATTTCTTCACACTAATGGCGTCTTTAGCAAGATCGTTTCGATGGAAACCGCGTTGCCACGGAAACACTGCGTGTCTCTTAGAATTTGAAATGTCTCTCTATCCCTCACTCCCTCTCTCTCTCCGTCCCTCTCCACATCTCTCTCCCTTTTGCTATCTCTCTCTCTTTCCTTCACTCCCTCTCCTTATCTCTTTCTCCCTCTCTCTCTCTGCCTCACTCACTCTTCCCACACTTCCTATGTCCCTTGACCACTTTATCTCTCTCTCTCTCTCTCTCTCTCTCTCTCTCTCTCTCACACACACTCTCATCACCCCTCTCTCTCTTTCTCTCTCTCTCTCTCTCTCTCTCTCTCTCTCTCTCTCTCTCTCTCTCTCTCTTTCTCTCTCTCTCTCTCTCTCTCTCTCTCACACACACTCTCATCACCCCTCTCTCTCTTTCTCTCTCAATTCAATTCAATTCAATTCAAGGGCTTTATTGGCATGGGAAACATGTGTTAACATTGCCAAAGCAAGTGAGGTAGACAACATACAAAGTGAATATATAAAGTGAAAAACAACAAAAATGAACAGTAAACATTACACATACAGAAGTTTCTCTCTCTCTCTCTCTCTCTCTCTCTCTCTCTCTCTCTCTCTCTCTCTCTCACACACACACTCTCATCACCTCTCTCTCTCTTTCTCTAGACCTCTTTCTTTCTCTTTCTATGAATCTGACAGTACAGCTGATGCCAGTCAAACAGTGTCTTCAGTTAGATGAGACATGGACCCAGAAATGGAGAGTTGGTTGGTTGCATTTCTTCTCTCAGAGAAGTGGGAGGCAGTGGGAAATGTTTGGCAAATTGTTTTAGAATCAAATGTTACATTATGGGAAAAAGATACAGTTGAAAACTATTATGACAGGAGGAAAAAAAAATATTAAAAGAGACGGGTAAAATTGGAGGCCTATAAAGAGAGAGGAGATATTGCAGATGAAAGGAGGTGCCAATCTATCCCGTTTGAATTCAGAGGGAGAGAGAGAGAGAGAGAGAGAGAGAGAAAGAGAGAGAGAGAGAGAGAGAGAGAGAGAGAGAGAGAGAGAGAGAGAGAGAGAAACCTGACACACTCAGCACACAGGGGGACAAAAACCTACCTGGAGTTGACAGCATGCCCCCTAGACACAACTACGACAACATAACCAACAAAGTCGGGTCACAACTCCTGCAGCTCTGTCGGACGCTGGGTATGTACATAGTCAATGGTAGGCTTTGAGGGGACTCCTATGGTAGGTTCACATATAGCTCACCTATATATATAGCTCACCTACTCACTCACAGTAGTACTGTGACTACTTTATCACTGACCTCAACCCCAGAGTCTCTTAGAGCGTTCACAGTCAGCCCACTGACACCACTATCAGATCACAGCAAATTCACAGTCTACTTGAACAGAGCAATACTCAATCATGAGGCATCAAAGCCAAAGGAACTGAATAGTATTAAGAAATGCTGTAGATGGAAGGAGTAGTGTGGAAATCTACCCAAAATATATTAGGCAACAACAAATTCAATCCCTTCCAGACGATTTCCCGGACAAAATGTTTCACTGTAATAGTGAAGGTGTAAACTTGGCAGTAGAAAACCTAAACAGTATATTTGACCTCTCAGCTTCCCTATCAAATCTAAAAGTTTCAAACAGACAACCTAAGAAAATGAACAACAATGACAAATGCTTTGATGAAGAATGCAAAAACTCCTGCAGCTCTGTCGGACGCTGGATATGTACATAGTCAATGGTAGGCTTTGAGGGGACTCCTATGGTAGGTTCACATATAGCTCACCTATATATATAGCTCACCTACTCACTCACAGTAGTATGAACAACAATGACAAATGCTTTGATGAAGAATGCAAAAACACAAGAAAGAAATTGAGAAACCTGTCCAACCAAAAACATAGAGACCCATTCACTATGGTGAATCACTAAAACAATACAGAAATACACTACGAAAAAAGAAGGAACAGCATGTCAGAAATCAGCTCAATGTAATTGAACAGTCCACAGACTCTAACCACTTCTGGGAAAATTGGAAAACACTAAACAAACAACAACACGAAGAGTTATGTATCCAAAATGGAGATGCATGGAGAAACCACTTCTTTGTTATATTTGTCTCTATAACAAAGAACAAACAGCAAAAACATATACATGATCAAATACAAATCTTAGAATCAACTATTAAAGAACCAGAACCCATTGGACTCTCCAATTACATTGAATGAACACACCCTCCAACCCAAAAAGTCCTGTGGGGTTGATTGTATCCCAAAAGTGGAGACAAATTTGACCCCAATAACTACCGTGGGATATGCGTCAACAGAAACCTTGGGGAAATCCTCTGCATTATCATTAACAGCAGACTCGCACATTTCCTCAGCGTTAACTATGTACTGAGCAAATGTCAAATTGGCTTTTTAACCAAATTACTGTACGACAGACAACGTATTCACCCTTGAC